>NC_138839.1:2500-7500 GCF_965183815.1 Platalea leucorodia | reverse complement strand
TTAGGGTTAGGGTTAGGGTTAGGGTTAGGGTTAGGGTTAGGGTTAGGGTTAGGGTTAGGGTTAGGGTTAGGGTTAGGGTTAGGGTTAGGGTTAGGGTTAGGGTTAGGGTTAGGGTTAGGGTTAGGGTTAGGGTTAGGGTTAGGGTTAGGGTTAGGGTTAGGGTTAGGGTTAGGGTTAGGGTTAGGGTTAGGGTTAGGGTTAGGTTAGGGTTAGGGTTAGGGTTAGGGTTAGGGTTAGGGTTAGGGTTAGGGTTAGGGTTAGGGTTAGGGTTAGGGTTAGGGTTAGGGTTAGGGTTAGGGTTAGGGTTAGGGTTAGGGTTAGGGTTAGGGTTAGGGTTAGGGTTAGGGTTAGGGTTAGGGTTAGGGTTAGGGTTAGGGTTAGGGTTAGGGTTAGGGTTAGGGTTAGGGTTAGGGTTAGGGTTAGGGTTAGGGTTAGGGTTAGGGTTAGGGTTAGGGTTAGGGTTAGGGTTAGGGTTAGGGTTAGGGTTAGGGTTAGGGTTAGGGTTAGGGTTAGGGTTAGGGTTAGGGTTAGGGTTAGGGTTAGGGTTAGGGTTAGGGTTAGGGTTAGGGTTAGGGTTAGGGTTAGGGTTAGGGTTAGGGTTAGGGTTAGGGTTAGGGTTAGGGTTAGGGTTAGGGTTAGGGTTAGGGTTAGGGTTAGGGTTAGGGTTAGGGTTAGGGTTAGGGTTAGGGTTAGGGTTAGGGTTAGGGTTAGGGTTAGGGTTAGGGTTAGGGTTAGGGTTAGGGTTAGGGTTAGGGTTAGGGTTAGGGTTAGGGTTAGGGTTAGGGTTAGGGTTAGGGTTAGGGTTAGGGTTAGGGTTAGGGTTAGGGTTAGGGTTAGGGTTAGGGTTAGGGTTAGGGTTAGGGTTAGGTTAGGGTTAGGGTTAGGGTTAGGGTTAGGGTTAGGGTTAGGGTTAGGGTTAGGGTTAGGGTTAGGGTTAGGGTTAGGGTTAGGGTTAGGGTTAGGGTTAGGGTTAGGGTTAGGGTTAGGGTTAGGGTTAGGGTTAGGGTTAGGGTTAGGGTTAGGGTTAGGGTTAGGGTTAGGGTTAGGGTTAGGGTTAGGGTTAGGGTTAGGGTTAGGGTTAGGGTTAGGGTTAGGGTTAGGGTTAGGGTTAGGGTTAGGGTTAGGGTTAGGGTTAGGGTTAGGGTTAGGGTTAGGGTTAGGGTTAGGGTTAGGGTTAGGGTTAGGGTTAGGGTTAGGGTTAGGGTTAGGGTTAGGGTTAGGGTTAGGGTTAGGGTTAGGGTTAGGGTTAGGGTTAGGGTTAGGGTTAGGGTTAGGGTTAGGGTTAGGTTAGGGTTAGGGTTAGGGTTAGGGTTAGGGTTAGGGTTAGGGTTAGGTTAGGGTTAGGGTTAGGGTTAGGGTTAGGGTTAGGGTTAGGGTTAGGGTTAGGGTTAGGGTTAGGGTTAGGGTTAGGGTTAGGGTTAGGGTTAGGGTTAGGGTTAGGTAGGTTAGGGTTAGGGTTAGGGTTAGGGTTAGGGTTAGGGTTAGGGTTAGGGTTAGGGTTAGGGTTAGGGTTAGGGTTAGGGTTAGGGTTAGGGTTAGGGTTAGGGTTAGGGTTAGGTTAGGGTTAGGGTTAGGGTTAGGGTTAGGGTTAGGGTTAGGGTTAGGGTTAGGGTTAGGGTTAGGGTTAGGGTTAGGGTTAGGGTTAGGGTTAGGGTTAGGGTTAGGGTTAGGGTTAGGGTTAGGGTTAGGGTTAGGGTTAGGGTTAGGGTTAGGGTTAGGGTTAGGGTTAGGGTTAGGGTTAGGGTTAGGGTTAGGGTTAGGGTTAGGGTTAGGGTTAGGGGTAGGGTTAGGGTTAGGGTTAGGGTTAGGGTTAGGGTTAGGGTTAGGGTTAGGGTTAGGGTTAGGGTTAGGTTAGGGTTAGGGTTAGGGTTAGGTTAGGGTTAGGGTTAGGGTTAGGGTTAGGGTTAGGGTTAGGGTTAGGGTTAGGGTTAGGGTTAGGGTTAGGGTTAGGGTTAGGGTTAGGGTTAGGGTTAGGGTTAGGGTTAGGGTTAGGGTTAGGGTTAGGGTTAGGGTTAGGGTTAGGGTTAGGGTTAGGGTTAGGTTAGGGTTAGGGTTAGGGTTAGGGTTAGGGTTAGGGTTAGGGTTAGGGTTAGGGTTAGGGTTAGGGTTAGGGTTAGGGTTAGGGTTAGGGTTAGGGTTAGGGTTAGGGTTAGGGTTAGGGTTAGGGTTAGGGTTAGGGTTAGGGTTAGGGTTAGGGTTAGGGTTAGGGTTAGGGTTAGGGTTAGGGTTAGGGTTAGGGTTAGGGTTAGGGTTAGGGTTAGGGTTAGGGTTAGGGTTAGGGTTAGGGTTAGGGTTAGGGTTAGGGTTAGGGTTAGGGTTAGGGTTAGGGTTAGGGTTAGGGTTAGGGTTAGGGTTAGGGTTAGGGTTAGGGTTAGGGTTAGGGTTAGGGTTAGGGTTAGGTTAGGGTTAGGGTTAGGGTTAGGGTTAGGGTTAGGGTTAGGGTTAGGGTTAGGGTTAGGGTTAGGGTTAGGGTTAGGGTTAGGGTTAGGGTTAGGGTTAGGGTTAGGGTTAGGGTTAGGGTTAGGGTTAGGGTTAGGGTTAGGGTTAGGGTTAGGGTTAGGGTTAGGGTTAGGGTTAGGGTTAGGGTTAGGGTTAGGGTTAGGGTTAGGGTTAGGGTTAGGGTTAGGTTAGGGTTAGGGTTAGGGTTAGGGTTAGGGTTAGGGTTAGGGTTAGGTTAGGGTTAGGGTTAGGGTTAGGGTTAGGGTTAGGGTTAGGGTTAGGGTTAGGGTTAGGGTTAGGGTTAGGGTTAGGTTAGGGTTAGGGTTAGGGTTAGGGTTAGGGTTAGGGTTAGGGTTAGGGTTAGGGTTAGGGTTAGGGTTAGGGTTAGGGTTAGGGTTAGGGTTAGGGTTAGGGTTAGGGTTAGGGTTAGGGTTAGGGTTAGGGTTAGGGTTAGGGTTAGGGTTAGGGTTAGGGTTAGGGTTAGGGTTAGGGTTAGGGTTAGGGTTAGGGTTAGGGTTAGGGTTAGGGTTAGGTTAGGGTTAGGGTTAGGGTTAGGGTTAGGGTTAGGGTTAGGGTTAGGGTTAGGGTTAGGGTTAGGGTTAGGGTTAGGGTTAGGGTTAGGGTTAGGGTTAGGGTTAGGGTTAGGGTTAGGGTTAGGGTTAGGGTTAGGGTTAGGGTTAGGGTTAGGGTTAGGTTAGGGTTAGGGTTAGGGTTAGGGTTAGGGTTAGGTTAGGGTTAGGGTTAGGGTTAGGGTTAGGGTTAGGGTTAGGGTTAGGGTTAGGGTTAGGGTTAGGGTTAGGGTTAGGGTTAGGGTTAGGGTTAGGGTTAGGGTTAGGGTTAGGGTTAGGGTTAGGGTTAGGGTTAGGGTTAGGGTTAGGGTTAGGGTTAGGGTTAGGGTTAGGGTTAGGGTTAGGGTTAGGGTTAGGGTTAGGGTTAGGGTTAGGGTTAGGGTTAGGGTTAGGGTTAGGGTTAGGGTTAGGGTTAGGGTTAGGGTTAGGGTTAGGGTTAGGGTTAGGGTTAGGGTTAGGGTTAGGGTTAGGGTTAGGGTTAGGGTTAGGGTTAGGGTTAGGGTTAGGGTTAGGGTTAGGGTTAGGGTTAGGGTTAGGGTTAGGGTTAGGGTTAGGGTTAGGGTTAGGGTTAGGGTTAGGGTTAGGGTTAGGGTTAGGGTTAGGGTTAGGGTTAGGGTTAGGGTTAGGGTTAGGGTTAGGGTTAGGGTTAGGGTTAGGGTTAGGTTAGGGTTAGGGTTAGGGTTAGGGTTAGGGTTAGGGTTAGGGTTAGGGTTAGGGTTAGGGTTAGGGTTAGGGTTAGGGTTAGGGTTAGGGTTAGGGTTAGGGTTAGGGTTAGGGTTAGGGTTAGGGTTAGGGTTAGGGTTAGGGTAGGTTAGGGTTAGGGTTAGGGTTAGGGTTAGGGTTAGGGTTAGGGTTAGGGTTAGGGTTAGGGTTAGGGTTAGGGTTAGGGTTAGGGTTAGGGTTAGGGTTAGGGTTAGGGTTAGGGTTAGGGTTAGGGTTAGGGTTAGGGTTAGGGTTAGGGTTAGGGTTAGGGTTAGGGTTAGGGTTAGGGTTAGGGTTAGGGTTAGGGTTAGGGTTAGGGTTAGGGTTAGGGTTAGGGTTAGGGTTAGGGTTAGGGTTAGGGTTAGGGTTAGGGTTAGGGTTAGGGTTAGGGTTAGGGTTAGGGTTAGGGTTAGGGTTAGGGTTAGGGTTAGGGTTAGGGTTAGGGTTAGGGTTAGGGTTAGGGTTAGGGTTAGGGTTAGGGTTAGGGTTAGGGTTAGGGTTAGGGTTAGGGTTAGGGTTAGGGTTAGGGGTTAGGGTTAGGGTTAGGGTTAGGGTTAGGGTTAGGGTTAGGGTTAGGGTTAGGGTTAGGGTTAGGGTTAGGGTTAGGGTTAGGGTTAGGGTTAGGGTTAGGGTTAGGGTTAGGGTTAGGGTTAGGGTTAGGGTTAGGGTTAGGGTTAGGGTTAGGGTTAGGGTTAGGGTTAGGGTTAGGGTTAGGGGTTAGGGTTAGGGTTAGGGTTAGGGTTAGGGTTAGGGTTAGGGTTAGGGTTAGGGTTAGGGTTAGGGTTAGGGTTAGGGTTAGGGTTAGGTTAGGGTTAGGGTTAGGGTTAGGGTTAGGGTTAGGGTTAGGGTTAGGGTTAGGGTTAGGGTTAGGGTTAGGGTTAGGGTTAGGGTTAGGGTTAGGGTTAGGGTTAGGGTTAGGGTTAGGGTTAGGGTTAGGGTTAGGGTTAGGGTTAGGGTTAGGGTTAGGGTTAGGGTTAGGGTTAGGGTTAGGGTTAGGGTTAGGGTTAGGGTTAGGGTTAGGGTTAGGGTTAGGGTTAGGGTTAGGGTTAGGGTTAGGGTTAGGGTTAGGGTTAGGGTTAGGGTTAGGGTTAGGTTAGGGTTAGGGTTAGGGTTAGGGTTAGGGTTAGGGTTAGGGTTAGGGTTAGGGTTAGGGTTAGGTTAGGGTTAGGGTTAGGGTTAGGGTTAGGGTTAGGGTTAGGGTTAGGGTTAGGGTTAGGGTTAGGTTAGGGTTAGGGTTAGGGTTAGGGTTAGGGTTAGGGTTAGGGTTAGGGTTAGGGTTAGGGTTAGGGT